>NC_092224.1:37196848-37199348 GCF_036320965.1 Panulirus ornatus
TAACGTCTGCTAACTTCTATCGTAATGCTGAGATTTACGTAACTTTACTACGTACTGGCACCTGATGAGGTGAACTGTCTCCGCGAAACATGACGTGCTACAGGTATAGAAAAATTACATGTTAAATAGAATTGCATGAACTACTGAAGTGCAGGAGGGTGAAAGGCGTGCAAGGAAATGAGTGAATTGGAACGATGTGGCATACCGAGGTCGACGTGCTGTCATTGGATTGAACCAGGGCATGTGAAGCGTCTAGGGTAAACCATGTAAAGTTTTGAACGGCCTAGATGTGGATTGGGAGCTGTGGTTTCGGTGCATTATACATAGCAAGTAGAGACTGAGTGTGAACGAATGTGGCCTTTGTTGTCTTTTCCTAGCACTACCTCGCGCGCGTGCGGGGGGAGGGGGGTGCCATTTCATGTGTGGCGGGGTGGCGACGGGAATGGCTGAGGGCAGCAAGTATGAATATGCACATGTGTATAAATGTATTTGTCTGTGTATATATATGTATGTATATATTGAAATGTATGGGTATGTATATGTGCGTGTGTGGGCGTGTATGTATATACATGTGTATGTGGGAGACTACGACAAAGAATAATAAATAAATATATATATATATATATATATATATATATATATATATATATATATATATATATATATATATATATATATGTATATATATATATATATATATATATATATATATATATATATATATATATATATATATATATATATATATATATATATATATATATATATATAACGCTAACGAGAAGGCCCTGATTAGGGCATTTAGCTGCCCGTGTTGTGTAAGTTATAAAAAATCTGTCATCATTATCCTCCTCACTTACGTATGACTGACAATCACATGACATTCTTAAGCCTTAACCATCAAGCCAATCCAGCGAACGACTTCTTGGACAATGACTCAAATGATACAGTTAAACTCTTAACCTCGTCTCCAGAGCTGATAACACTCAAGTGTTCACAACCTCTCTTGTCACTGGTTCATCACAAGACAAAGGAATATAAAGGAATTCAGATAGCAACAGACGATTGGGCCCTTTCGAGGCTGTTTGTGATCGTGGAAGATATCAGGAACTCACAGATTAGTGTGGCAAAAGTTAGAAGGCATACAGACAGTTCAGGGGGGGGAAACCTGCAAATTGTGACCATGGAAGCGCAAATAATGAAAGTCGAGAACTTGAGTCGAAGTTTTTATCAAGTCTAATCTTAAACCGTGTCTATGGTACTGCCTTCAACCACTCTACTTGGCAAATCGTTCCATACGTTAACAATCCTGATGAAGGATAAAAAGTACCTCACCTTATCTGAGGTCAGTCGTTCGCCCACTACGAGTAAAACTAGACAAATCAAGATTATGAAAAGCTTTAGTCATTTTCAATACTTCTATAACTTCACCTCTTAATCTATACAGTGGCACTGATTGAGGAATGATACAATGAAATATGACATGCTCTTGAATTCTGATGGTTTCTAACAAGTTGTCACTGTTCTGAGTGTACACAGAACATGTATGAGACATGGTAGATAGGATGGCTGCCGACCCTGGCCCGTAGAAATTACGTACAAGTAGCCCTTGTACCCGATCATGACCAACGCACTACAGTTTATACAACCTCCTCGGGTGGATGTTGATCAACACACGTACATCTCTCCAACAGGGTGGTACATAATCCCGACATTATCCTGTATTTCCTTAAAGTTTTTAAGAAAGAAAATCTAGTTTTCCCTCCAAGTTACATCTGACGTTGTCTCCACTCCCCTCTGCCCTCCCACCCGGCACCGACACCCGCCTGTCACTGCTTAACAACGTCACCATTTTACCACTGTCCATGATAATAACGCCCCCTTGAGCCCCACTCGGCCATCATCGTCCCTCACGAGAGCATCGACAGACAGCTCCTCCGCCTCATGACAGACAGCCAGCCAGCCAGCCACTCCACCTCAGGGGATGGTAATCTAGTGTCGCTGGGACCCCCTGGGACCCCCCCCCCCCCCCGCTATCTTCCTAGCCTAAGTCGTCCTCCGGGAGGCGGAGGAACCAGCTACTCTGAGATCCTTGTCCTCGGGGTGGGTGGCCACACTTGGCCCTGCCAGGGCTGCAGACGTGGCCACTGCGGATGTGGCCACTGCGGCCCTGGCCACTATCTGAAATCTGAATGTCTAAATTCAAGAAGCTCAAACTTTTTTTCTTTAAAAAACATTAAAAGTCGAGGATGAGATAACGCAGCCACTCCCTCCCCCTACCCCCACCCCCTCTCAAAAAAAAGGGCTCTTGAGGAACTTTTTATAAAGTTAGATTTTCCTGTTTTGTTTTTTTTTCTACATTATAATTTCCATTGAAGTGTAACGATGTATAATTTCACGAGGATCTTATATCTTTTTTCTCTCTCTCTTCCAGATATGCATCATTCATCATATTTGAAATCATCATACCACCACGTATCATGCATATGATTATCATACC
>NC_092224.1:37204348-37239348 GCF_036320965.1 Panulirus ornatus
CTGCCCATACTGTCTATCCTTCAAATGATTCATCCCCTGTACTTAGATTCTGAGAAAAAAGACTTTAAAGCAAACTACATCAATCAGGTGGTTCACCCCACAAACAATACTGCACAACTTATCAGACATTATCTTCGAGCAGCGCTCATCTTGTACCCGTTCCCATCCACACACACACACACACACACACACACACACACACACACACACACACACACACCAAGCCGCCGGGTCAAGACCATCCACTGGTAACTGTGTGGCGGTGTAATTACCCCACGAGACGCAGATTGCTATCCCGTCCTATCTGGCCGAGCCATCTCGGTTCTATAGATGGAACTTGGCTGAGCCGTCCCTGTATAGAGACGCAACGTGGGAGGGGTGGTGGTGGGGAGGGGGGGGAGTCTGCTGATTGCTGCGAGACATGTTAAACTAATGGTAATCATTCTCGCCTTTGTGTCTCACTCGCGTTCTGCGAACTCCTTCACGACATTAACAGGAGACTGAGGATTACTGAATAGGAATGTGAGGTCCTTGTGATGGTGAGGCCAATGTTGCGTGCCTTGAGTGATGGTGAATTTGACAGAGAGTGGGTTGGGTTATAGTGGCTATATAGGAAGATGGTGACCGAGGGAAAGTGTCGTGGGTGATGGTGATTATGATAAGGGTGTCTACATGTATGGTGACTTTGATAGTGATTGTGAAATTGGTGTTTCGGGGGTGATGGTGAGTACGTAGGATAAAGGTTCTCAAAGGCAGGTATAAAAAGGTGATGGTGAGAGTGGTGATGGGTGTGCATGGTGATGATGATGATGATGATGTTGGTGCTTAGTGGGAAAGCGTGTATAGGGAAAATGATATGTGCAATGGCCTATGTCAAAGGTGATGGTGACTGTGATAATGAACAGGACGGTTCGTCTCCAGGTTTATGGTGACAATGTTGGGGAATGTTGCAAGTGATGGTGCCTGTGGTAGAGGATGTATATAGTGACGATGTCTGATAACAGTGGCAATGAGAGTAATGAGAGGCGGAAGACATTGGGAATGACAAGCGTCAATATGGTGTAAACAATTCATTCATCACTGTCCAATTCAACAATTCATTGACCATATTACTTGTCACTCAATCATTGAGGCTAAGTCCCTAGACCTTCAGCACACTCTGTATCCTACTGTCGCTCCACAGTGATGGGTAGGAGTGGGCAATGAACTCGCCTCCACTCTCGAGGTAAAATTCGGAATCAATCCATGGCTGGAGCCGCCCTGACCTTCAATATGACAACGGCCTGGTATCAGAACGTCTCCTCACGGTGTCTGGTTCCTCATCCTTCCCCTTTAATGCGTCTTCTTCACGCGCCATCCACCAGCTTCATCTTTATGGCTCATTCAGATACCTCGTCTGTCTCCCCTCGGCTGAGCCTACAGCAGGAGTGTCCTCTCGTCTGAAAAAAAATGTCTGAAGTCTCCTTGGCTTTTTTAGTCTAGATGAAACCAGTATTCTACACTCCGATTTTTCTTTTCACATCCTTAGATACATATGGTTCCTACGGTCGTATGCCTATCACACACATACACACAACTACGCTATCGAATTCCACATGTCAACCTTTATGTTAAAGTTGATTTCTATCTATCCTGATCATGACAGAGTTAAGTTAATCTAATCTCGACTTCTCTTAAACTATGGGGCAAGGAGAGGTCCCACGGGTGGTGGGAGGTGAGCCAGGGGTGTTGACTGTGGCGTGAGTGAGGGGGTCATGATTGCCCACTTCTCCCTTCCCTTCCCTCCTCCGCTCCCCGAGCTATAACAGCAGTCAGAGGAGGAGGAGGAGGACGAAGAGGAACCTGACGCCGTCAGTAGTATGCGGTCTAAGTGCTTGACGTGCCCTTCAGACACTGAGGTTCGTTCGTGGTCTTGCCCGGTCCGGTCTTGTGAGACCGCTGTCCTCCTCCATTCCTTACATCACAGATCCTCCGAGACAACATGACGACTATCATCATTTCCTGGTATGGTATCAGGGGTCAGGTCTGGTCACTGACTTGACTGATCTGTGCCGGTAAACCCGGCATATTCATTAGTGAACCCAATGCTCATCCTGTGGTCGGTAGCGCAAAAGGATTACAGAGGTCACAAAGGGTCATCTTAGTCAGGTCACCAGTGTAGGCTGCTGAAGAATTAAGTCACCAGGGTTATAGTCCGCAGGTCAAGTTGTACAGAGCCCGGGCAGGATGGAGAAATCCCAATGGAACAGATACTAACACAAAAAGAAATATATGTATATACATTCTTGTGTTTAAGTGGGCAATACTGATGTACATCATGGGGTGCAGGGTGGTCACTGGCAGTGTGTGTCTGGCGTAACAAAGCAGACATGCTCTTAGTCAACATAGAAAACTGTGTTGTCAAGTGCCGTTGCTCGAGCGTAGCAACAGTAAATCTCTGGCTTTCCATAAATATTCATATCAGATGACAAACCAGTCCTTCTTGCCTTCCTACCATGCCTGGGGACCTTCACGTCTCTTGTCGCTTCCTTCCGCCGTCTGGTTCACAAAAAAACTCAGGCGGGATCGTCCCTCACCTGGGCGTTCAATTTGACAGCAATTAAGGCTCTGCTGGCGAGCCTTTATCATTTTAAATGAGTTTCTCACTTTTTTTTTTCTTTTTTTGGAGTGAGGTCTCACAAAACATACGGGTCGTACACTAGAGGCGAGTTAATAACTTGGCCTCAAGCAGCGGCCGACTTTCCGTTTCTTCTGTTGACCTGTTGAAAACGCTCGGGAAATATTGTCAAGAATATGAAATAAGGTTGGAAATACCTCTCAGCCAGCTGCGTCACTATGCAATATAGAAGAGAGACATTGATACAGATTACATAGAGCTAAAGATATTGACGTGTATGTTTCGTATGGAAATAATTCTGATATATATCCTGTGTAGAAATAAGATATTTCACACTTACATGTTGTAAAGAAATAAGGTATCAACACATCCATTGTATAAAAGGAAAATACTGACACGAATATCTTGAATGAAAGAGAGATACTGAAGGTCAAATAGTTGTACACAAAGGTGACGAGCAACACCGCTGAGAGCTGTATCTAAAGATCTTTGTCCACGTGTTCATTTACACGCAGAGTTACTCCTTTGTCCTTCATACCCACACACCATGCAGAACCGTGCAGCCAGCCTCGCTGATATGCGTCGGCAGCCTCACAAATCCTGCTTGGACATCACACATCACAAAGGGAAACGGAGAGCGGGTCGACAGTGGGACAAAGGTCCCATGTCAGGGGCAGACCTGGTTCATCTAAGAGGAACGAACAACATCACACATCCTGAAAGTTGGGATAACGAAGCCACCCTTCCACGCCCAGCTCGTCTGTAAATTGCTCTGAGGAGTGAACTTGGTCGGTCCTGAGGCATTCTAGCAACAACACAGAGGAGTGCTGAGAGAGGCAGACTTGCTGACTGCCTGCTTGTGTGCTGGATACAGCGAGAGTCATGCATCAGGGATGTCGGTATGAATAATTTGCGATGGTTAGAGGAGTCTACATAAAGGTGCAGTCCTGATGTTCAGCTAAGAATATACAGTGTAGACTCGTTATCACATGTCAGTATATTTTCATTCCAGATGGTATATACATTTATGTTCTCGAGGAATTTAGTTACGAAATGTGACGACCTGGTTACTTTAAAAGGCTCAGTCGGTCCTACGGCGCCCCATCATCTTTATGACGAAGATCAACAACCTGGACACAGGGCTCACACAATCCTGCCGACGACACGTAATCAAGGCAACGAACAGTCAAGCAACAGCTGATCAATACGCATTCCTCACAGTAAACACAAAATGTTTCACATACATCAACAGAACACTGGGTTCCTTCCACGGTGATCAAGTTCAGTAATTTTCCTACATCTGTAAAAAAAAAAAAATTGCTTTTGTGTCTCGTACCCTTCCAAACACCACCACACTCTAGTTCTTCCAGCGACGAACAGCTCACCGACTATATGTGACTCCCTGCCACGATGCATTGTTTTCACGTCCACGCGCTGGAGGGAAAAAAAATAGACGCGAGAGAGAGAGAGAGAGAGAGAGAGAGAGAGAGAGAGAGAGAGAGAGAGAGAGAGAGAGAGAGAGAGAGAGAGAGAGAGAGAGAGAGAGAGAGAGAGAGAGAGAGAGAGAGAGATTCCATTTACATGTACAGCTTGAGGCAGCGTGGATCCTATGGCTTCGCATGAGTGAGGGGGGAGGATGAACTGCTTACACAGAAGACAACCTACTGCTCCCTCCACAGTGCCTGGGGGTTACCACAGTCTCTGCTGCCCTCGTCAACCCCAGGGGACTCTGGCAGTTCCTCCTTCCTGATAACAAACCCCCCGGGGATTCCCTCAGTTTCCGCTACCCGTACAGACTCCCCATGGGGCTTCCATAAATAAATATCTGCTGCTCTTATTTAATCCCTTGGGACAACGTCAGTTTCTGAGCTACCTTGATCCCAACCCAGGGAATTCCATCAGTATTATGCTGACCTGATTAGCGAATCTGATAATCTCAGCCGCCTTAATAATCAGAAAAAAAAAAAACCCGTGGCAAACATGTGCACTTCCTACCGTGGCAAACATGTGCACTTCCTACCGTGGCAAACTTGTGCACTTCCTACCGTGGCAAACATGTGCACTTCCTACCGTGGCAAACATGTGCACTTCCTATATTTCTTTACTTTAGTGGATTAACCCAACACGGTGGTGCGGACACCACTGCACATCACCACAATCTCCCGGGGATTTTTTATGAGAACCGTAATGACGTAAAGATAAAAATTCTCTGCGGAAGCAACAGTTTGGTAAGGTCATCCCTGAGCCAGCCAACCTTAACCATCAGAGGCCGTGTGTGGGGGTGAGGACGGGCACCCACCTACCTACCTCCTCCTCCTTCTCCTCCTCCTTCTCCTCCTCCTCCTCCTCCTCCTCCTCCCTACTATGCTTTAGTCGACTCTGACGTTCACACGAGAGATTATATGGGTAGTGCGTCTCCCTCCCCTAACCATGGTTAGGTTAAAGGGGGCCTTAAAAAAAAACATACACACACACACACACACACCAAATAACTTCACATGAAGGTAACCCATTAACCGGGCATCTTAACCCCGCCAAGCTTCCACAGAAAACGAGGAGGAGCAGACCTCTCGGAGAAGGAGGCACGGAAGGAAAAAAAATTATAATCCTACGTCTGAGGCGAAGTGAGGCGGCGTGAGGCCGAGGTCAGCGTCCGGTGCCTTGTGTCACAACTGCCGGGAAAAGTTACTTTATAAGTGATGGAGATAAGTTACTTTATAAGTGATGGAGATAAGTTACTTTATAAGTGATGGAGATAAGTTACTTTATAAGTGATGGAGATAAGTTACTTTATAAGTGATGGAGATAAGTTTCTTTAGAAGTGATGGAGATAAGTTTCTTTAGAAGTGATGGAGATAAGTTACTTCATAAGTGATGGAGGTAAGTTACTTTATAAGTAACGATGATTACTATTGGAGGAGTGGAGATTCCAAACACATCATACACTGACGGTTTCCCCAGCCTGGCTATCTAGACACAGAGAGACGAGAAGACTACGAGAAACAGCGAGAGACATAACACGCTGACGAAATGGACAGGAAAATAGAATAAGAAGACAGGATAGAAAGAGACAGAGACAGTTTGGGGTCGTGTGGGGAGCAGAAGCAGCTGTAGCAGCAATAGCAGTAGCAGCAGTGGGAGCAGTAGCAGCAGCAGTAGCAGCTGTAGTAGTAGCAGCAGTAGGAGCAGTAGCAGCAGCAGTAGCAGCTGTAGTAGTAGCAGCAGTAGGAGGAGTAGGAGGGGACCAGGTCGGGGGTAGCCGTCTGCCTGACATATTGATCTGGCTCTCTCGCTACCTTCGCCTCCCGCCCAATAACTGCCCAATATGTTCCTCACCGCAGCCGCTTACCCTCTGGCAGCCACTAATTACTACCGCTCACATATCCGGCCGTGTTATTCTGGGGTCGGTCGACCGAGTATCTCACAGTGCTCCACCAAAAATAAGAGGACGTACATGTGTGTGTGTGTGTGTGTGTGTGTGTGTGTGTGTGTGTGTGTGTGTGTGTGATACCTGTTGAACAGCATCGGAAAAGGTGTGAAGGAGTCACGAACAGGGAGATCTCAAGACTAGAATTCAAGCAAAGAGTATCAGTTCTCCCATGTGTGTGTGTACATACAGCAAAGAGGAGCGAGGGGCCTAAAGCTAGACTCGTCGAACCTACAGCTGATGGTGACGCTGGAGACATCTGGTGACTGAGCTTCTACAGCCTTTCAGTACACGTCACGAACACAATAAACACTTTACGGAACCTCCTAAGACCATAGCAGCATCCATTCTGATTATCCAGAATACATTCATGCCATACATAATGATGATTTCCAAAGGCGCGTGTTCATGAAGATCCCATGCCTCCCATGACGAAGAACTTCGACAACCTGGACATCTCAAGAGCATCGAAGACCATCCTTAACAATGATCGTGCTTGGATGTCCCACGACCACTGAAGTACAGCCCTTGATACACGAAGAGATGTCGAGTCCTATACTTGGAGGAGGAGGAGGAGGAGAATGAATACTTGAATGATCACTTTCATGATTCAACTGAATCTCCTCCCTGATAGTTCAGGACAGACGCAGTCTCCCTAACACTGTTAGAGCACACACGCCATGCAACACGCGAGTCTAAATGGATACAAGTTACTAAGAACCACTCACGTGACTATCTGGATTACACAAGCTGTATGAAACTAAGAAATCAAGAGCAAATCCCAAGTCACTCTGGAAAGACAACTTCGTTTAACATCACCATACTTACCTAGCCACATAGGAAACTAAATACTCTCAATCCTCACCTTCAAGACACTGCGAACACCAGTACCTCGAACACGTACAGAATCTCCAGACAGAAAACAAGATAACACAAGAGATCTACAGCGACGTCTCTTCCACTTCTGCCACTGGGAGGGCTGGAAGTGCTGACATTGCACCTCATGCTGATGGTAATAGATTACAGAAGAATGTTAAGAGTAAATAACTGGACATGTACCTTTACCTAAACCAAGGCAACTGCCACACTCGGTCTTGCAGAAGCCACAGCCAAGGATAGGTTAGTTACCTTTAACTGTCCGTCCTCAGTACTTGCACACTAAATACCCTGTGTGACCAGAGTGTAAACCTGCTTGTCTCCCTGAGGCCAGAGACAGATATGCGAGCATCACTGGTAAAGGGATTCAAGTCCAACTGTTGTGGATTCCCTCTCACACAAGCCCCCGAGAACACGATAAAGTTGATGTCTTGGCCAAACTTGCTCTAGATAAAGAGGCTGCTGAACAAATACTATTTAGATAACTCAAAGTTTCAAAACTGGTATCAAGAGAGATGTAACAGAGGCATTTGAAGCAAGTGAAAGATAGACACTAGGAGGTTCAACGCCCATCTTAATAAAACGTGTCAAGAAACACACAAGTGTGTGTGTGTGTGTGTGTGTGTGTGTGTGTGTGTGTGTGTGTGTGTGTGTGTGTGTGTGTGTGTGTGGTACAAAGAAACACGACCAGCAGACGACAAGACACGTTGCCACTGCCAGCTTAAGCTTAAGCTAGGCGATAAATATACTGTTTGAAGCTTTGGTGTCGATGTTAAACATGTGTGTGTCTAGAGATATGAACACACACACACACACACACGCACACGCACACACACACACACACACACACACCACAACACTATATCTGAGAGAGAGAGAGAGAGAGAGAGAGAGAGAGAGAGAGAGAGAGAGAGAGAGAGAGAGAGAGAGAGAGAGAGAGAGAGAGAGAGAGAGAGAGAGAGAGACGTTTTAAAAAGACAGGTCTAAGTAAACCCTGCAAAAGACAGCATATCACTGATAAACTACCATGAAGTTTTGGGTCCCCTCGTCCAGTCAATGAACTTACATGTAATAAATCAGAGATGATGTCATGAATCGACCTGGTAACCTATGATGTAAGTATGTGTGTGTCCAGAACCCGGGGGTCTGAGGAAGACCTTTCGTGACCTCTGTACTCCTTCTGCGGTACCGTTGGCGGCAGGATGAGCACGGCAGCCGTAATGAACCAGCCGCTGAGGGAGATAAAAACTAGACTAACTGTGAGCGGCCAAGTCTTCCGCTTCCCTGCCCGACGCGCTTATTGTTAACCCATCACAACCGCAGCGTTTAAGGCCAGGCCGTCGCTGCCTGTGCAGAAAAAAAATAGCTCTACTTAGAGAGAGAGAGAGAGAGAGAGAGAGAGAGAGAGAGAGAGAGAGAGAGAGAGAGAGAGAGAGAGAGAGAGAGAGAGAGAGAATCTATCGGTAGGACACCTCACCAACACAGGAGGGACGGGGGCCCTACGAATATGGACATACCTCCCTGAAAAGGACAAATATGCTATCATTACACGCTTAACACACACACACACACACACACACACACACACACACGTCAGGCGCCCAGTGTGAGCAGCGACGAGGCCCTCAGGTCCTGCCACAGGGGCTGAGCTGAGATACAGTAGTTGCTTGCTGGCGCCGTACGTGTAATCAGTCAGCGTCGACGGGACGCCATACCCACCCCTCCAGACGACCAGTTCACGCCTGAGGCGACAAGCCAATACCATAGGCGACTTGCCCAGCCCGGAGAGGACCCTTCCACCGTGGACACGACGCATGCATCAAGGTGAAGACACGTCCACAAGAGCGTGGCAACATCGGGAGAGGAGAACACAACTGTGTGGAAAGCACCACCAACACCGGTGAAGGGGACGTGACTACAGAGTGACCCTTCACCCTGGCAAGAACGAGGTCACACTTGCTGGTAAACACATTTGCAGATAATGACCCCGTAGGGCAGGGCGGTCGGACTCGCCTACGGCCACCACCACAGGCGCCACTCACCACACGAGCTGCCGCACGTCTCTCACACACGTGAATATAAAAGGAAAGGAATAAGAAATAAGCTTTCCTATTACAGAATTAGAAATGTCTAAGCTAAGAATATATCAATTTGTGGCTTAATTTTCTATCCACCTTTGACCCTATATTCTACAGGTGCAGATCTCTCTTCTAATCATCCTTACATATATAATAACAAATTACCTAAGAGGACGAGGACAGACATCTCCTACTATATCGTCAGTGCCTAAGTACACTATAAGCAAACCCTTTACTTCTAACACAGTTTTAAGCAAAGCTTAATGGCATCAGGTTATGAGTCCCTAAGATGTGTCTCAAATCTTCCTACTTCACGTACAGCTTAATCAAACTTTTATTCATAGATGTTTCAACAAAACTACAAACACTAAACATTGCAAACTATATTTCTATTTCTATTTTTTTTTTACCGTCAGACACTCCACACCAGGACGCCTGATTGTACATAACCTTGTTCGTAAAGAACACGCCTGTACGGAAGGTAATACTCTCATTCAGGTAAGGCTTGACACGCCCACAGGAGAAAAGACACGCCCACGCTCGAGGAGGGGGCGACCCAGGTGCTTACATGGGAGGGGACGGACCGCGGCGCTTCACAAGAAAAAAATACTCCCACACTACTCACTGGGAAAGGACATTACCACAGTTAATGGGACACGAGAACGGCAAGAAAATATTCAGAGAACACGTCTACAGCGGAGGAGACATGATCACACATATGAGAGAGGACGTATTCCCTCACGTGAGAAAAGACATGATTACATACACACTTGTGAGAAGACAAGATCACACACATGGAGAAAGACCACACAAATGGGTAAAAACATGATTACATACATGGGGGAAAACATAATCAAACAAAAGAGTGAAGACATGATCATATACGTGGGAGAAGATAAGATCACACACATGGGAGAAGACAAGATGACACACATGAAGAAGACATGATCATATACGTGGGAGAAGACAAGATGACACACATGAGGAAGACATGATCATATACGTGGGAGAAGACAAGATGACACACATGAGGAAGACATGATCATATAAGTGGGAGAAGACGTGATCACACGCGTGGAAGCAGACAGACAGACACCCCGAGACCGAAGACCACATAACCCTCACCCAAACCACTCATGTCTAAGCACCCCACCAAGGAGACGTAACCCATACATTACCAAGGCAAGGGAGACTAGGGTAGCTATTACTGGATGGGGCGAAAACAACGGGTCGGGTGCTGGGTGTTCCCAAGCTTTGAGAGCTTCACACCCTCAGGGATGTAGTGAAGCTGGTGAGGACATTGCCTCCACCACTCACACACACACACACACACACACACACACACACACACACAGTTGCCACAGAGTGACTTCACCAATGTCGAACCAAACGTGTTTCTTTTTTTCTTTTACACCAGGATGACGGAAGACGAAATGTACATAACGTCACGACTTGAAACTGGAGGATATGGGTCACGTAGACAGGACGCAACTTTCCGACGTCGTAACTAACGAAAAGAGACGTAACTGCGAATTTCTTCTCGTCTGTATGAACACAAAGTCGTCATCTGAGCAGCGTGAGAAGGATGTATTGCTCTGTTCCTCGTCATGACTCCAGGTATACCAGAAATACTTCTCTGATCTCCGGAGAAACGGTCTGGGTAGGCTCAGGCTCTGAGGACTGATCTGTAGAGACATCAGCTGAGGTAACAGTAACAGGCAGGGCCCAGGGCGGGACAGGCTCGCTCCCTCCACCACATCGTCGTCAGTGAAGGAGAGGCCGCTCCCACCGCCACTAAAACTTCAAAGCATCGTCCTCAATGAACTAGAGTGAACTGAAGGGAGCAGAACTGAAGATAAAAGAAGAATATTATTCGTTAATTATAGCCAGAAGATTAAAAAATTGCCCAGTTCCATGATCGTTACAGCGTTAAAGTAAGTGTACCATAGAGAGAGTCATGGGTCAGCCACACCCCTGACACAACGATCTCTCGATCCACGGATTCTACAGTGTTCGCAGAACCTTCGCCCCCTCACCCACCCTATGACTCATATTCGCTTCCATGGTTTCTTCGTCGCCATGTCCACACCCATGTATTTAAATGCTTCACTTTAATTTTTCTCTATTCAAACTCACACCCCAACTAACCTGTCCCTTAACAATGCTGAACCTAATGCCCATGCTTATTCACTTTCATCCTCAGCTTTCTCCATTCATACACTTCTAAACTCAGGCGACAACTTCTACAGTTTCCCATTCGAATTTATACCATCAGTGCTGTGTCATCAGCAAACAACAACAGACTCATTTCCGAGGCCATCTCATACTCCACAGACTGCATACTCGCCTCTCATGTCAACATTTTCGCATTTACCGCCCTCACCACCCCATCCATAAGCAAACTGAACAACCATTGGTGACATTACACAACCCTGCTTCAGATCAACCTTTACTTGCAACCATTCACTCTCCTCTCTTCCTACTCGTACACATGCCTTACATCCTTGATAAAAACTTCTCAATACTTTTACCAGCTTTCCTCCTAAGCCGTATATTATTAAGCCCTTCCACAAAACATCTCTATCATCCCTGTCATATGCCTTCTCCAGATCCATGAATGCCATATAAAAATCTAGTTTCTTCTTAACATTTCTCACACACATTCTTCAAAGCAAACACCTGATCCACACATCCTCTACCACTTCTGAAACGACACTGCTCCTCTCCAATCTGATGCTCTGTACATGCCTTCACCCTCTCAATCAATACCTCCCTATACAACACCTTTATAACTCTGTAGTTTGAACACTCACTTTTATCCCCCTTGCCTTTATACAATGACACTATACATGTAGCCTTAAACTCCTACTTCCACAAAATCTTTTACTGCGTGTGGTGATGCCAGAGAGGACGGGGCATTCCTCCTTCACACGATTACATTCATTAGAGCAGCCTTGAGACATCGTCCGTGACATTAATTACTTTCTTTTTCACAGAGCCTTTTATCTTCCTCAATTTCTCTCCCGGACGCGCCTGAAAATGTCCTTAACTTGAGTCCAACGCTGGTGGTGTGAGCGCCTCCCACCGAGCCTTTCAGAACTGGAGAACCTTTCGTGGTGCTATGAGGAATACTATGGTGGTGGTGTGGTGTAAGTGGTGCAGCGTGCATGGGGTATGTGCCAGTATGATGAATGTGGTATTGTGATGTTTATGGTGATTTCTATGTTGTCATAGTGCTTGAAGGTGTTTGTACGTGTGTGTGTGTGTGTGTGTGTGTGTGTGTGTGTGTGTGTGTGTGTGTGTGTGTGTGTGTGTGTGTGTGTGTGTGTGTAAGCAAGCAGCCTCTCGTGGCACGTCTAAGCCAGAGACACGCGAGCTACGTACCATACCCACCACCAAAGCATGATATATGTCAGACTCGATCAACGTGAACTACGTCTTAATACTCTAGAACAAATTATCTCCTTCCAGAACAGGTACCCTTTCTTGGGTAAGATGACAGAAGACCTGATGTTCTATGACGCGGTTATCTGCTGGTGGACAGTACATGGGAGAGACAGATGGTGGAGGATCTAATGATCTATGTTAAAGTTATCTGCTGGTGGACAGCAATAATTCTAAGCTCTCATTTCATAATACAGCAGAAGAAGACAAGACAGTAAATCAAATGGCTAGATCCTAGTTCTTCCCTCAGCAACACGTGCCGAGCTCTGTTTCCACAAACAACATCTAACACGTCCTATTTGCTTTAATTCTCATTCCTGCTTCCCTCAGAACGTGGCTCACGACCTGTCTCCCTCAGTCAACGTGCAACTTCCCCATCACACCAAGGAGGAACAACTGACAGCCCGCCTACAATCAGATTTACTCACGATGATATGGACAAGGAAGTGGACTGTGGCCTTTTAGTTTTCTTTGACAGCCGGCGGCGGCAGAATTCCAGCAATGCGCAGGCTTTTCTAGAAAGTCATTCAGGACAAGTACCTGTTGAGTCAGCACCTGGCTGACCTCGACAGTGACATTCAAGGCGAAGGCACGCAGCTCACGCCCTGCGGACGCCGGTGTGTGCCGTAATGGTACACTGTCAGGCGAGCGTTCGATAGATGAATCAGAGAACACCACTCGCCAGCTGTGGCCGCCCTCAGTCAATGCCGCGACCCACTGCTGACCCTCGTATAATCTCCATCACTCAATTGTCACCCCCAACCCTCTCACAGCCCACTCCTGCCTATCCTTCACTACCGCCCACGACTGCCTATCCTTCACTACCGCCCACTCCTGCCTATCCTTCACTACCGCCCACGACTGCCTATCCTTCATTACTAACCCTCATAGTTCAGATACGTAAGCCATCCATGGCAGTCATCCTCCACTCCCGCTATACTTTTTCCACAGGTGAACTTGGTAGCATCACACCCTGCCTATCACTCCCAGGCGAACACCATACAACCACTCCCGACACCACAACAACACTGGGAGACATACCGGTATCACCACACACACACACACACACAAGTGATTACTCTCAGACTAATAGACATCGACGTTACCCCTCTCAGTGATCAGTAGTGACAATGAGTCCATACACGTTTTCATGGTCGACATCCAGAGTCGCCTCTCCAAACCCTATATATCACATCACCAGAGTCCCAACACTACATCCCAGTCATTAGTCCCAACACTACACTTAGTCAACATTCCTATCACTGCACCTACCCTTACACACTAGTCCTAGCACTACACCCAGTCCTCAGCTCAAGATATTCCACCCAGCCCTCCATCGCAGCAAACCATCCATCCACCTCGTAGTCTCATCAAGCCATAAAGCAAGACACATCCACCAGGCGCACAGCGGCGGTTGCAGGGCCCTAGTAAGGCTACAAGTTCGATGTTCTATAATCGATGGTTCCAGGCCATGATGCTCGGTTCCCATATATAACACAGGTATGATCACACATTACGAATTTCGCCTCGCGAGGCGTGAGATTCAGGTCAAGGTGACACCTGCCTTGGGTGGGACGCTGAACCTCTCATCAATATGTGTTTCAGGTTTCGTGACCTTATACCAAACAGTTTGAGGTTTCGTGACCTTATACCAAACAGTTTAAGGTTTCGTGACCTTATACCAAACAGTTTAAGGTTTCGTGACCTTATACCAAACAGTTTAAGGTTTCGTGACCTTATACCAAACAGTTTAAGGTTTCGTGACCTTATACCAAACGGCATGAGGCTCCAGTTACGGGCAATTTCCACATCAAGGCTGGAACTTATTTGAAATAAAGAGATAATTATGAAAGGGAAAAAGAAGGGACAAGGAAAAATATTTAAGAATGTTTTAAGATAGTCAAAAACATGTCCTTTAAGAAAAATGTGCCGTGGGAGGTCATCTGTTCTCTACAAGCAGACGCATCTGTGCTCCTTCGTCAGTAGTCGAGCAACAGCAGCAGCAGCAGCGGCGGCGGGTCGTACAGTCAGTCTGGCAGGTGGTTAGGCAACAAGGTGCTGGGAACAGAGAGAGCGGACGATCGGGAGCAGCGGACGCAAAATGCTTTACATGGGACTGAGCGGCAGTAATGGTTCGGTGAGTGAGACAGCCAATGTAGGTGGGTGGTGGGGTGCCAGTGTCGTGTGGTGGGTGGGTGGGTTTTCGTAAGGGACACACCGTGTGGTGGTGGTGGTGGTGGTGGGTGTCTGAGTGGCGGGGGAATAACATGGCGGTAGAACATATGTGGTAGGTGGGTGGTGTGTATTTTGGTCGACAGAAGCATGAGGAGGGAAGCGGGACGGCTCCTTTCGCTGGTATGGCCTGTCTGCTGGCGCGGCAGACTGGTCGAGTGACAAGAAGCGGGGTAGAGGAGGAGGAGGAGGGGTGTGGGGGGGTAGAATGACTGGCAGACTGAAGATCGTGGGAGAGTGACAGGTGGCAGAGAGAGAGACAGACAGATGGGCGGGCGGCAGCGGTAGCGTGACACGACAGAAATAGGATGACAAGCGTGAGACTTGGTGCTGACGTGCTCCCACACACTCATGAAGCGGCCTCAGCGAGCCAACCACAATGAGTGTGTGAGGAGCAGACCTCACCCCTGGCAGAAGTCAAGCCCACGGGAGGGGGGGGGGGGTTTACTCCTTCAGCCAATACGATTCATGTCCTCGTCTTTATACAAGGTGTATGGTGTTGGGTCTAATGACCACCAACAGGTAATGGTCATACGCTCGTTAAGTCAGAAGTAGTTCACCTTGTTTTATACACTTATTTAAAGACCCTAATTAAGAAGAGAGAAAAAGGTAGGTCTCTCATACGACTCACGAGATAGATGGACCTACCCTCTAACTAATGTCTATACTTAATTAGAAAAACTTTACTAATTAAGTCTGTGTACGAAACACCTAAGCATGTTATAAACTCCGTAACATATTACTAAAGAGATTCAAACCCTTATAAGACTTGCAATTGGATCAAGATACGTAAATTTGTCACTGAGTTTAAAACTATAAACACGTATCTAACGCTTCATGATTTTTTCACAAATGAAAAGTTCGGATGGAGATCTTCCACTAAAAATTAAACTTCCATCTTGCGTTTGGTCATCCGCTGAGACATCCTCGAATTCATAACGTTATGAAATTCTGGTCAATAAAACGAAACGGATTTTTGGACGCAAGGAAGCGACGAGTTTATCACTGAGCACTTTCACCATGTTGTACACTGATGCACAGACAGAGGTGGCCGAAATGACGGAAGTAAAAGCGTTACATAATGAGAGAATCATTTACAGTAAGAAAAGTTAGGATACTCCACATACATCAGGAGTTAAAACATCGTTGTGGATCATATAACACAAATTTTGCAATGAATGGTAGATGCTATAGCTTCAGTCACTGATTACATAACGAAATACATATAGTGTTGGAGGGTGTATGAATGTATGTAATGGCAAAGTTTATGTCTTGTCTACTTAGTAGTAGTAGTAGTAGTAGTAGTAGTAGTAGGAGGAGGAGGAGGAGGAAAGGCAAGCGTCCATGAGTATCTATAACCATGCGCACCATGGCACTGGCAGCGCAAAGGTTTACAGTGGTCGCAAAAGGGTCTTCGTTAGACCACCGTGGCTAGAAATTGATTACAAGTTTCTTACGGAACTGATTCGCTCCATCTCTCACAGTCTTATCATACAATAAACTCACTTTCCTGATGGGAAAAACGGTTACAGTCTCATGATTCAGGCACCTTACAATCAGCAATAAGATAAAGCGTCATATTCTGCAGGGTTTATTTAGACTTCCTTCGAAAAGATTCAATTTCCTCACAATCTAAGCCACAGTAATCTCTACTGTGTGTCAATACGTCTTCCCGCAAACCTCATACTTCATAAAGTTAACATTTCCAATGGAAGCTAAGGCACTGGGGAGTATCTGCAGACTATTCTCAGTCAAGCGAGTGACATCTTACATCTTGGAGTCTACTGGTCTTGTTACGTTCTCCATACACACACACGCACACACGTTCATAGCTCATTATGATGGGATCTGTCACCCTGTTGTGTTAACTGTGCGGGTCATGATACTGTGAAATCCAATCACAGTCACATCTTGGAGTCTACTGGTCTTGTTACGTTCTCCATACACACACACACACACACACACACACACGTTCATAGCTCATTATGATGGGATCTGTCACCCTGTTGTGTTAACTGTGCGGGTCATGATTCTATGAAATCCAATCACAGTCACACATGCGTGGCTGTTATCCGCATGCGTTCAGATTCACTGGTTTCGTGGCGCATGTGGCTCACCAGTTAAGTCTACGGAGACAACATGGTCAGGATCACCCAGCACACGCTTCAGTCCTCATATCGAGACTGATCTCAAGCGCTCTATTCTCCAAGTCATGGACACAATAGCTCTTTCTGAATGTATATCCGTATACATAATGCTTTTGCGGTCCCGGGGCAACATTTATGATTCTTAAGGCTTCATTCTGCATATCCTCGAGCCATCTAATGCCTTTACTAATACGTAAGACCATAAGCTGTTGTACTGTGACACATCAAGGAGTGTATACAGGACCAGTAAATAACTGACAAATCTAGGCCACCAGCCTCGTATTAAGGCTGGTAACCCACAACAGACCTGGGAGCTCTGAGTCTACGTGCATGTTGACCATTGTGATATGATGGTTTGCTTGAACGATTACCGATTCATCGATTCAACACCTTTGCTTCCCTTGCTGGTATGATAAAGTCAAGGCTTATCTTAGGCTGTCTGTATATAGTCTAAAAAGATTTGCATTTAATGACTTGTTTTGTTGTGTATATCACAGTGTCTATTGATCTTGCGTGATCTCTGTGCGAATATATATATATATATATATATATATATATATATTTCCTCTTGCCTAATACCATCATGGAAGATGGATCACCAAGTGTTAATTACCAAGCCAAAAGTAAAGAAAAAATCAAGTTCTTTCTGAATGATAGTTTTCAAAACAAGCTGGTAGACCCAGACTGTATCCAACTCCATCTATAGAGTCATCCACCTTAGCCAGTCCAAGTCTCATCATGCATTGTGAGCTCAGCTGATGAAGGAAACCTAAGAAAATATTCCTGAACTCCCTCAGGGGAAAAATTCTGGTATTACCTGTGTTGTGCTTAGGACACTAAATCCATCACGGTCGTGTTCAAAAGAGTTACATGGCGTTCATGAAGAGAGAGAGAGAGAGAGAGAGAGAGAGAGAGAGAGAGAGAGAGAGAGAGAGAGAGAGAGAGAGAGAGAGAGAGAGAGAGAATCACTCACAACTGGGGTGTGTTTCGCTGATGACGTTAACAGCGCCGAAGGCATTGGGAATAGTAAACAGTTCAGTGTGCAGGTCAGATGCCCATTTGTTGATCTTTGACCCGCCTTCGTCTAGATGGGTCCCGTCAGCATGTGTTACAATACTCACCTCACACACTCGGCTAAGACCGTGTGGCCTGAGCAAAGGCCCCAGCTCCTACGGCCAACTCTACGTAGAGGCACATCACTCTATATTAACCAGACAGAGACTGTGACCAGTGGTGATGGTCATAGCGAAGCTAAGGACCTCACATTTATACCTTCCAGCATCAGCTGAGACTGTGACCAGTGGTGATGGTCCCAGCGAAGCTATGGACCTCCCATTTATATCTTCCAGCCTCAACTGGGACTGTGACCCGACGAGACACCTAGGTGGACGAGAGGAAAGAAAGACAACACGAGAGTCGAGGTGTGACATCACAATTGATCACTCATGTTGCTCTCGTCCCACAACACCAATACACTTCGCCAAATGTGTGAAACATGCAGCGCCCACTTCAACACCTCTATGTCACTGTGTTTACGTAGGTGAATGGAACTAGTAGATCTGGCCCCAGGACTATGAATCCCCCCTTCCCCCTCCGGGCTAGTTTGTGGCTAGTGACATATAATAGAAATGTTTACTCACTCAGTGTTCCGCTAGCACCCTTCGACCACTACAAACATCTGTTTTTATATGTCATATATGTATAAATGTGGCGTGGATGTTACCAACACCCTCGCCTTCCATTAGAGACACCTTGGCAACAAGAGACCTCAGAATCTATTATGTAACTACCGCCCACGTCACTAGTAATAGTGTCATTCAAACCCAAGCCTTCGAGAGGCGGACCAATCATCCCTCTTCCCCAAGGATCACGTGCCGCTGCGGCCCACCAGTCAAACTTGTACGTGTCCTCCCCACCTGACGAATCTGACTGGGTAACCTGACGTGGAGTCACTCCTTCCTTGTCTGGAGGCTGAACCAGCCGGGAGATAACGGTGAGAGACAGGCAGGAGTGAGTCTGGGTGATGATGTCTGGCAGTGTTGACCGGCCTCAGTATGGGCAAGACACTGCAGTGTTCCAGAGTCTTCAAGTATCTTTATTTCCAGATATAGACGGGGTAAGGGGCATCCCATTAATCTCATATGCGGAACTTGGCAACTGCAAGTGGGTCAGGGTGTGGACAGAACTTGACCATCACTGCAGCTTTGCAGATGGCTAACACCTCCTCCTCAAGCGTCTTGTAAAGCATGTATATAGTTGGGCCATTCTTTCTTATGTCTCCTTGCACTACCTCGTTAACGAGGGAGACAGCGACAAAGTATAATGATAAAAATAATAATATATATATATATATATATATATATATATATATATATATATATATATATATATATATATATATATATATATATATACTTTCCTCTTGTACAATGAAACGAAAGATGAAAATTATAGGTTTGATATAAAATGAAAATAAAAAGAATTTCTTCCTTGTAGTATAAACGATTTTTGTCTATTATTCCTTATTATGATGCTATAGTACAGAATGGTACCATTCATTCAGGATGGTGGTGGCGCAGTCCCGCGTTCAGGACTCGCAATAATGAGCAGCAAGGAGAGTCAGTTTACTGATCACGGCTTCGAGGGAAGGTCGGCTTTCGGGCATGTGGTGCTTAACGTCGCTCTGAAGCTCGTCCAGTGCACAGTATACATCATATTCGTCAACCTTGTCCATCACGTGGGCAATGACCTCGCCAAGGGAGTAGACGTCGCTTGCTGGAGTAGATGGTTGTCCCTCATACAACTCGGGTGCATACCAAGGGCGTCTCTCTTTTTTTCCGGTGAGATGGAGACTCTCTCCTATTGTTCTGCTCATGCCGAAGTCGATGATATGGATATCGAACTCCTGGGAAAGACCGACTGTTATGTTGTTCACTTTAAGGTCATTGTGGACATAACCCACTTCGTGGATTTCTTGCAGTTTTAAGGCTAAGATGAGGAGAGACTGGATCAGATCTTGCTGGGTGCACTTCTCGATGAATTCTTCGTAAGTCTTGCCAGTGTAATCCATGAAGACCCTAGCAGGCTTCAGAGCCAAGCCATGCACCTTAGGGGCTCCCCCAGCGCCAGCTAGTTCACGCTGAATCCGTATTTCACTGAGCAATCCAGAAATATTCTCGGCCTTCAAGAGCGTCTTCATAACCATGAGTTGATCATTTAAACGTACCAAGTCCACTCCACCGTTGCCACCCTTACCCAGCACCTTTACGCGTTGTATTACATCGGTCCCGGCTTGGATGAGGAGATCCAGTTCCTCCTCAAGGAGAAGATGTCCGTAGCTTTCAGTCTGATTCAAAGAAATGGAGATGAATTCGTTGCTGGAGCCTGAGTATGAAGGGGTCGAGGTGGTGCCACTGTCTTCAGAAGATGAAGAAGAAGAGTTGTCTGACTGCTTATCCTCGGTTGAGCAGCGAGCGGGAACGTGTTGCTGCTGGTCCTCAAGAAGAGGGGTGGAGTCGCTGAGGGACAACCACCATGCCTCGGACTCCTGCTTCTGGAGGCGTTCGTCTAGCTTATAATCGACGAATGATGAGTGAAGGCTCATCTTTGTGATTTGCTTGAGAGAATGAAATCATTACCGAAGTAAACTTCGATATCCCAGTACATACAAAAATATAGTGAAGTGTGTTATTCCCAAGAAGGTAGATTTTACCGGATAAGGAGTTAAATGAAGATCAGCGTGTAGTTGAGGATGAGAGTGTAGTGAATATGGTCGATCTTGTCAAATGTGCTGAAGACGAAGGTTGCAGTGAAGATCCGTGGGTGATTAAGAGTGCCTTTCACCTGACACATAAAAAGGGCTTATTGAAGGTAAGGGCCCAGTGAAGATGAGGTATGATGTGACTCGTACAGTTAAGAGGCATTTGCTGGGTAATTTAGTTTTATTGATGGTATAATGAAAATGAAATTTGTGTTGTAATACTGAAGAAACCCTTAAGAATCAGGTAAAGGGCCAGAGTTATAGAGGGTGTACTGAGGATATAGTGTGTTGAAGGATTAGTGATGAAAGGGGCTAGTGTAGGTGAGGGTGTAGAGAAGATAAAGTGTGTAGTGAAGATAAAGTGTGTAGTGAAGATAAAGTGTGTAGTGAAGATAAAGGGGCTTAGTTTAGGTGAGAGTGTAGAGATGATGATAGTGTAGTGAAGATAAATTGTGTAGTGAAGATAAAGGGGACTAGCGTAGGTGAGAGTGCTGAGATGATGAGGGTGTAGTGAAGATAAAGTGTGTAGTGAAGATGATGGGGTGACTAGAGTAGTAGAAAGTGTAGAAAAGAAGAGAATGTAGTGGAACAAAAGATAAAGAAATGACATTGTTTAAACCTTCAAGGATCACGTCGCACGTTAAGGGGCGTCGAGGACGTAACGAAAATGCAATTGAAATAAGGAATGCCAATGAAGAAGAGTGGGTCGTGGTGTTGGCAGGTTTCTTACCTGATCTGTTTCCAAAATGAAGGCACAGATGGCCAAACTGCTTCTTGGTACAGTGGTTGGAGCCTTTTATGGAATGGAGAGAGAGAGAGAGAGAGAGAGAGAGAGAGAGAGAGAGAGAGAGAGTATAGTTAAGTATATGGGAAGAACAAGTAACTAGAGACCTGATGGTCCATGACAAGGTTATTTGCTAGAGGAGAGAAATAGTATTCTTAGTTCCTTATGCTTGATTGTTATGGTATTTGCCAGGTTTTGTGACACAAGATCTCGATGTTTGGCTATGGTGAGAGATAGAGATAGATAGAAAGATAAATAGATAGATAGATAGATAGATAGATAGATAGATAGAGAGAGAGAGAGAGAGAGAGAGAGAGAGAGAGAGAGAGAGAGAGAGAGAGAGAGAGGGGGTCTTTGTCCCGGCAGTAGGGACAGTTCATGAAGGTTA
Source organism: Panulirus ornatus (assembly GCF_036320965.1). Classification (NCBI taxonomy): domain Eukaryota; kingdom Metazoa; phylum Arthropoda; class Malacostraca; order Decapoda; family Palinuridae; genus Panulirus; species Panulirus ornatus. The sequence goes on from NC_092224.1 coordinate 37,226,102, forward strand.
CCCCACAACCAGATTAATCATCGTGTTGGTACACAAATCCTCCTGCTTCTATGGATGTTGACTTCTCCTGTTGTGCTATATGCTGGACTGTGGTGGTAAGGTGGTTAACTTAGGGAGGCCTGGGGTGGTGTGGTTGGTGCACAACTCCCGCTATATACAGCTATATATATATATATGCTCTGTGGAAGGTATTAAGAATATATGGTGTGGGAGGAAAGTTGTTAGAAGCAGTGAAAAGTTTTTATCGAGGATGTAAGGCATGTGTACGTGTAGGAAGAGAGGAAAGTGATTGGTTCTCAGTGAATGTAGGTTTGCGGCAGGGGTGTGTGATGTCTCCATGGTTGTTTAATTTGTTTATGGATGGGGTTGTTAGGGAGGTAAATGCAAGAGTCTTGGAAAGAGGGGCAAGTATGAAGTCTGTTGGGGATGAGAGAGCTTGGGAAGTGAGTCAGTTGTTGTTCGCTGATGATACAGCGCTGGTGGCGGATTCATGTGAGAAACTGCAGAAGCTGGTGACGGAGTTTGGTAAAGTGTGTGGAAGAAGAAAGTTAAGAGTAAATGTGAATAAGAGCAAGGTTATTAGGTACAGTAGGGTTGAGGGTCAAGTCAATTGGGAGGTGAGTTTGAATGGAGAAAAACTGGAGGAAGTGAAGTGTTTTAGATATCTGGGAGTGGATCTGTCAGCGGATGGAACCATGGAAGCGGAAGTGGATCATAGGGTGGGGGAGGGGGCGAAAATTTTGGGAGCCTTGAAAAATGTGTGGAAGTCGAGAACATTATCCCGGAAAGCAAAAATGGGTATGTTTGAAGGAATAGTAGTTCCAACAATGTTGTATGGTTGCGAGGCGTGGGCTATGGATAGAGTTGTGCGCAGGAGGATGGATGTGCTGGAAATGAGATGTTTGAGGACAATGTGTGGTGTTAGGTGGTTTGATCGAGTAAGTAACGTAAGGGTAAGAGAGATGTGTGGAAATAAAAAGAGCGTGGTTGAGAGAGCAGAAGAGGGTGTTTTGAAATGGTTTGGGCACATGGAGAGAATGAGTGAGGAAAGATTGACCAAGAGGATATATGTGTCGGAGGTGGAGGGAACGAGGAGAAGAGGGAGACCAAATTGGAGGTGGAAAGATGGAGTGAAAAGGATTTTGTGTGATCGGGGCCTGAACATGCAGGAGGGTGAAAGGAGGGCAAGGAATAGAATGAATTGGAGCGATGTGGTATACAGGGGTTGACGTGCTGTCAGTGGATTGAATCAAGGCATGTGAAGCGTCCGGGGTAAACCATGGAAAGCTGTGTAGGTATGTATATTTGCGTGTGTGGACGTGTGTATGTACATGTGTATGGGGGGGGGGGGGTTGGGCCATTTCTTTCGTCTGTTTCCTTGCGCTACCTCGCAAACGCGGGAGACAGCGACAAAGTATAAAAAAAAAAAAAAAAAAAAAAATATATATATATATATATATATATATATATATATAGGTAACTTTACACAAACACGGTGGACAGTTCTTCAAATGATGTAGGGATGGGAGAAGCAGGGGACATAACGTGAAATTAAGCAAGGAACTTGTTACAAGAAGATATAAAGAAGTATTTTCATAGTATCAGTGGTGGGTGAATGGAGTAAGAAGATTGGAGACATGGTAAATGTAGACAGTTTATACACATTTCAGAAACTGTGTTACAATACAGAATTTTGAAGGGATGTGTCCCTCACCCGTGTCAAACACCAGCAACAAGTCGTGGGCAAACCTTTTTGCCTCGAATGAGTCGAAATACTTTTTCTTTAAGAGGATTGTTAACGTACGGAATGATTTATCAATTAGAGTGGTTGAAAGTAGTACCATATATAAGTTTAAGAATAAATTCAGTATTTCGCTTCAAATCCACGACTGACATTATTTGTGTCTCCTTAGTTACATGAAGAGGTTATGATATTTGTCTTTCATATGTGCGTATCTCAATTCTTACCACACTCATCTGTGATTTTCCTATCTTTCGCACCAACACAAACAGCCACGAAGGGACCCAGAGATGTGTTGCTGTTTTAATTCCTTTGCATTCCCTCTCCCCGAGACTCGCTTTTACCTCTCACACCACCCCATCCAAAGGCAAATTGAACAACCATGGTGACATCACACAGTCCTGCCGCAAACCAACCTTCACTTGGAAACATTCACTCTCCTTTCTTCCTACTCATACACATACCTTGCATGCTTCCTAAAATCTTCTCGCTGCTTCAAGCAGCTTACCTCAAATACTGTATATTCTACGCCGCAAAGTTGGTTCACTTTCCCTATTCTATAAGTATTATTTTGGTTTATGATCCCAAGAGCTGGCTGCTTGTGTGCCCCCATTACTAGCTAGACCACGCAATACATGACAAGCTGCTACGTCACATGAATATTGTGTGGCCATCTGCCACTCAAGGGTTGGGCTGTTTTGATACCTGCTTCTTTCCCTATACCTCGAGGCTTTGGAACACTCTACCTTTTCATGTCATTCCCAAAAACTTTCCCTTGTTTTTACCTTTTTCCGTTTCATAATTCTCTCTACTCTTCAATTACGGTCCGGCCTCGATGTGGACTCCTGTCTGTGAGTGAAGTCTTCAATGTAAAAAAAGAAATTACAGACGAAAGGCATATCAAAACACACTCGACAACCCTGGAGGGCATGGTTGTTGATCTAAACTCTAGATAGCAGTGTCACATGAGCACGGCAGGCAAGAAAGACCCTGTCTAGTACTACCGCTGAAACGAGAAGGTACAAGATTTACCGTTACGAGAAGACTGTAACCATCTGGTCGCCAGAGCTATCAAACATTTGGCCATTAGAAGGAATAAGGACTGTTGACAGGTGCATAATAAGAACATGGGGGAATAACAGCCAAGATGTGACAGGTTATGCAAGCCTATGGTGGCCACGACCTCCAGAACCTCCACTACTGGGAGACCGAACCGACATCTCTTGTATGTTGAGACACGCAAGCGTTACTAACGAGATCAACGGGTTATAAATTGATTGATTCGAATACCCATTCCTCCTGTTAAGTATGGTGGGCCTTGGATGGAACCCGTCAAACACACACACACACACACACACACACACACACACACACACACACACACGTACCAAATGTTTGTTGGCAAATATTAGAAAAACAATCAAGTTCATGGATACGGAAACGTCTAGGAAGCTGTTCCTATCCTACAATAAGACCAACACTAGAATATGCTTCTCAGGTTTGGTCATCGCACCTGAGGAAGCACAAAGAGCTAACAGAGAAGGTCGAAAGGAGAGCAACATAGATGGCACCGACATCAAGAGAGCTGAGACACAGGGAAAGGCTAAAGGGCCTTAGATTTTTCCACCATGGAAGAGAGAAGAATAATAGGTCACCTGACCGAAAGCTTAAGTCTTTAAACCAAACTGATGAGGTGGACAGTGAGTTCTTCGAGAGATGTAGGGATAAAACAACCAGTATGTAAAATGAGGCAAGAAATTTGTTATCAAGATGTAAAAAGAAAAAGACTGAAGGAAATACTTTTACAGTAAGCGTGGTGGATGAATTACAAACAGACTGGATGAGGAAAGAGGTGATGTCGAAAATACACAGAAGCTTAAAGAGTTAGTTGTATGATATTACACAAGGATCATGAGCCCCACGAGTACAGAACTCCCTTCCCTTCAGTATAGAGATGTAATTATATGATGTATTTAAACATTTTGAAAGACAAAATATAGACTGACCTTTTACCATCATAATCCTTCAACGGAACAATTTACAAGCTTTCTTAACTCAGCATTCCAGTCCTGTTAATCATCAAAACTCTTAAACGGTCTGACATTTCGAGTTCTTGGAATATCATTAATACCGAAGGATAAGTGAAGTTCCACAGTCCTGACCTCTGAGGACTGAAGGGTACGGCTGACGGAGGCCCTTGGTAGCTTGACCTCGAGGAATATAGGTGATGACTTGCAGACGTCCCATTGGAGAAGCCCCTGTCTTCCAGATATCCCACTGTAGACGCCTCTGGTTAACAGATGTCCCACTGGAGACGCCCCTGGCTTTTAGAAATACCACTGGATATGGCCGTGGCTTCCAGACGTCCCATCGAAGACGCCCGTGGTTTCCATAAGCCCTACTGGAGATGGGCCTGGCTTCTTGACGTCCCGTTGGGGAGGCCCTTGGCTTCCAGAAATCCCATGGGAGACGCCTCTGGGTTCCACAACTCCTACTGGAGGCGTCCTTGGCTTCCAGACGTCCCATTGGAGACGCTCCTGGTTTCCAGAGGTCCCAATGAGACGTTCCTGGCTTCCAGACGTCCTACTGAACATGCTCATGGCTTCCAGACATCCCATTGGAGAGGCCTCTGGCTTCCAGACGTCCCAGTTGAAGACATCCCTGGCTTCCAGCCCGGGATCTGAAGTTATGGCAAACAAACTTCCTTGGTGGAGGGCGCGTAAGTTTTGAGCGGAGTAGCCTCTGAGGACCAAAAGTTATGTGAGTGACACAGGTGTGTGTGATCAGACTTCCTCAGGACCAGAGGCTAAGGTCGACATATCTCCTTCATGAAGCATGTGAGGTTCCAGTCGCCTGGACCCTACGGACCAGAGGTTATATCTGGAACAGGTTCCAGTCTCCCGGACCCTAAGGACCAGAGTTTATATCTGGAACAGCTGCCAGTCGCCAGCCTCGGGGGACTGGAAAGTTACAGTTGACGCAAACTGAAGCTGCTGCCAACACGCATTCTAAGGGACGTTAGTCTGTGTCGTATTAACTGCGTTTGTTCCCATCACTGACGCTTGTGGTCATGTGATCAATGTTATAGGTGTCTGAAGCGAGGGGCAGCTGGCGAGCACTGGGAGGGGCTGCCACCATTTATCACCCTAGACACAACACCACCCTTCCCCTCCTTCCTCCCACACACACACAGGCTGGCTGTCACCTCTGCCTTTATCAATAAACCAAATTGCCAGTTTTGTAAATATATGTTTAGCAGTTCTCCTTTTAGCATCGGGTGATGTAACTGATCCCTTAACCTGTTTTCCTTCATCACCTTAAATTTGCAAACCCTTAAGTGTCCATGTATTTCATCTAGGTGGCCCCTTATCCCACCTCTGTAACTTACAAACTACTTCACTGTTTATGTATCACTATATTTCATGATGTGCGGCCCCGACCGGCGGACGTAACCAGCTTCCTGAGCGCTGCAGGAGCCTCATAAAGACAGAAGGGACTCCTGGGTCAGGAGCGTTACACAATGTAAGGTGTGTGAGTGTGTGTGTGTGTGTGTGTGTGTGTGTGTGTGTGTGTGTGTGTGTCATGCAGGTTGTGGCCAGACCCATAACTGGGCTCATGACTCAGCATGATACCGCAGATCTACAAGCGTTCGGCTCTTTTGTTTCTGAGAACAGCGAGGCCCCGTGCAGCTGTGAGACCCCGTGCAACTGTGAGAACCCCGTGTAGCTGTGAGGCCCCGTGTAGCTGTGAGGCCCCGTGCAGCTGTGAGGCCCCGTGCAGCTGTGAGACCCCGTGCAGCTGTGGGACCCCGTGCAGCTGTGAGACCTCGTACAGCTGTGAGACCCCGTACAGCTGTGAGACCCCGTACAGCTGTGAGGTGAAAAGCAACTCGAGCTGTTGGGCTGCAGTCTGCAGCAGAGGGGGTGGAGACATGGCCTGTGTTTGGGCCGCTGTCCAGGAGGTTCTGTGTGTGTGTGTGTGTGTGTGTGTGTGTGTGTGTGTGTGTGTGTGTGTGTGTGTGTGTGTGTGAGCTAGAGGTAGAAAGGCCGCGTCCTCTTGAAACAGATGGCTCAAGAAAATTAAAAATCTCACCAAATTCTTGTCACGAATTTTGCTTTAAAATAATACCTTAACTCCTGAAGAAGTACAAAGGTGAAAGACGCACGACATACGAATATATATTCTCTCTCTCTCTCTCTCTCTCTCTCTCTCTCTCTCTCTCTCTCTCTCTCTCTCTATTGCACTACCATCCTGCAGAAGGTGGGGTATATGACATATCACCCACTACAGGCAGTCACTCCTGACGGCGTGACAGCTGGGGGAGGAGGAGGTCTGCCAGCCTGGTGCGGCGGAGATATTGCCGTGGGTCATCGTTACCATGATGGCCGCCTGGACGACCACCACACATTTTATGGAGGCAGACGCTCCTCCGTCTGGCGGCGGTGGTGGTGGTGGCCATCCAACCACTCACCACCGCGCGACACAGTCCCCCCAATTCTTTTCCTTACCAGGTATCGTACCACACCACCACACTACCTGCTCAGTCCATTTCCTACCACCCCATGACACCAGGAAACCACACCGCCACACAACCCACCTCCAGATTACACCCGCCTCCACACACAACACCACCACCAAGTCTGTATTGGTGTCCCTCATTTCCCGGTTAATTGTCCGGCATTTCCTTCATGAGAGGTCGGATTACATTATCATCCCCACTGAGCTTCAGCAGTGTTACGGATCACATGCTCACTGGCGAAACTTCTACATAAACCACCTCAACAGCGAGCCCTGTAGCCCGTGAGTATCGGCGATGCAGTTGACCACTCGCATCACCAGGCGGGCTTATATAAGTTACTTATGAGCGTAGGATTAAGCTCGGAGAGGATCAACAGCGACCTTTCAGGCGATGAGGCACAGTGGCTTAATAACAACCCTACCCTGACATGATGAGGCACTCATGAGGAACAAGCCTCACGACCTCATTCTAAGGGCGGGGCGAAAAAAAAAAAGAGCAGAGCCTTTGCTTATGTGTCTCTCTGGGGAAGTAAGGGTGTAAGGGAAAACCTCGGCAGGCGTCGCAAGAGACAGTTGTCTGATCATGCTATGGCGAGGGCGAGACATTACAGGTATTCGATAAACTTAAACATACGAGATGGATGGAAGGGAAAATTACAGATTTAGGCTGAGGGGGTCCACGCGTATTCAGCACAGATACAAACACAGTGCCTTTATCTAAAGGGAGTTGGGTAATAGAGAGTCAAGGTTACAAAAGTGGGTTGAACGGGTGGGCCGTTTTGATACATATTTCTTTCCCTGCACCTTGAAGCTTTGGAACTCTGTACCCCTCTCATGTCTTTCCCAGTAACCATGACCTGACACGTTTTGAAAGACAGGTATTTACCACTTCCTCGAAAGTTCATAAATACCTTCCCTGGTCTTTTCTTTTTTCCCCTTTCATACTCCTCTCTATATTTCAACTCAGGCCTGGCCTTGATGCGGACTTCTGCCCGTGACTGGAGCCTCCAACGTAAAACTAAAGGGAAAAAGATGTGAACAGAAGAGTAAAAAAATGAGTCAGGCTTCAGAGGTGGGCTTGAGAGGCCACATGTATTCAGTACACAGACACACACACATCACATGACCGACTGGGTCAGTGTACACAGGAGGAGGCCGAGCCATGTCTACTGCAGAGAACGTGAGCGTTGGGAAGAGGGACAGATGTCAACAAGAGCGGCCGTGGCGCTACGATCGTGAGGTTGGCAACGACGCTGACGATGACACTCCCACGATGTCCTCCCCAGACGACTGGAAGCCCTTGCCCTCCAGCCTGGCCTCCACGAAGGACGAAGCCCTCAGGCTCACTGCAGGAGGGCCGGGGAGAGTCTGTGTGTGTGTGTGTGTGCAAGGGGGAAGGAGGGCATGATGATGATGGTGATGAAGGTGGAATGGCTGCTGGGGAGGAGGACAGCGATCGATGAAGGAAACTGTGAAGACACACCTGCCTATCTGATACGGAAATGAAAACTGATGGCAAATGGTTGGTACATCCCTTCCCCCCCGGAACAGACACACACACACACACACACACACACACACACACCAGTTAGGCAGGGATCTTGAAGAACCTTTCTGAAACTCGTGATAAGAGAGCGTCATGCTGAGAGGGGGTGGGGAAGAACGAGGAGGAGCAGGAGGAAGCGACATAATACTAAACGTGAAGGAAAAAAAAAATGTATGATCAAGGAAAGTTTCCGAAAAGTGTAAAGGAAGGATTACGAAAAAAACGAAGTTAGGAGAGAAGGAAAAAGAGAGGAAGACATGAAGCATTGTCGTAAATCAAAGCTCATCGCCATATCTGACGATCAAGATGATGACGTAAAAGGGAAAGATGAGGGAGAGATAAAGAGAAAGACAATGGAGGCAAAGGTTTATGGAAGTCGGCTCTCATGACTATGATAATGTTACTCTCCTCCCTCACTCTTTTGAAGTGAGGAGATGTTTGAGTGAACGTGAGGAGGAGGAGGAGGAGGAGGAGTGTGAGGGGGGGGGGGAAATTGGGACTATGAGAGGTCGATGATGTCAAGCAGCCAGAGGCACACCAGAGTTTTGAATTAACGAGGGGGTGAAGCGAGGCGGCCGAGCACGGAGACCAACCCAGGGCACAGTAGTGAGGAGGCCAAACACTGAGGCAGAACTAAGTCTGGCAGTCACTGTGTTAGGCATAGGGAGGAGCACCGTGGTCATGTGGTGTGGCTCCTCTGTTCATCATGCAGCAGTGTTAAAACAGCCGTCATAACACCGAGGTGATGGATGGGAAGGTTACGAACCCGTGTGTGTGTGTGTGTGTGTGTGTGTGTGTGTGTGTGTGTGTGTGTGTGTGGGTGTGTGTGTGTGTGTGTGTGTGTGTGTGTAAACAAAGACGTCAAATAAACTCTCAAACTAAAGAAAATCCCGGAAGCTGGCAGCTTTCACCCTCCCAGACTGTTGCAACGCCCCTCCCACCCACCCCGCCTTCAACCTGTGAATTTATCATGAGTAAGCCATGAGAAGGTCATACACCCGCTGGTTACCATGAGCAGGTTTACCTGCTCTCATAACACGACGACCCTTCCGGCGATGGTGAGGGTCATGAGAGGCCGTGGCGAGGTCATAGTCCTGACGCGAGATACACGTGCCAGAGGAAGGATGGAGGGTGACCTGAGGGTGCTAAGGAGGATAGACAGATAGGGATGACGATGGAGGGTATAGGTGTACAAGGGAATGCGAAGGAGGGGGAACAAAGGATGATGGAGGGGAAGATAGGATGAGGAAGGAGGATAATACAGGGGCGAAAGAAGAAGAAGACGGAGGAGTGTGAGTGGTATGAAAGATAAGGAGTGAGGCAGGGAAGAGGAGTGAACATAGAAAGCTGGAGGATGAGAGTATGATGATGATGATGATGATGATGATGATGATGAGGAGGAGGAGGAGGAGGAACATGAGCTGCCTGGCTCACATCTTTAATCTACGTCATCACCACCGCTGGTGACGACAAGGGCGAGGCATCCACTACACACCCGGGGTCGGTGCTTCCGTACATACATACATGATGGGTGAGGATAGTGGTATACCAGGTAGGGTACGGAAGGGCGTCGGCTGGGGAGCTTCTATGTCTGTGATACAGAGAGAGAGAGAGAGAGAGAGAGAGAGAGAGAGAGAGAGAGAGAGAGAGAGGGAGAGAGAGAGAGAGAGAGAGAGAGAGAGAGAGAGAGAGAGACGGGTGGGTCCTATGGTGATCATGGTAATGAGAGCAGCGTAGTTGGATGAGGGCAGCAATAAGGAAAACAAAACAAAAAATAAAATACCGAAGACGGTACCAGTCACTCCATGACGTAGGGGGGGGGGGGGGACCAAGGTCTGGGGTAGTGTCAAAGGGGTAAATCCCTGTAGGGATGGGGGTGGATGGGGAGGGTGCCCCCCCCACAGTGACGGGAACAGTGAGTGAGGGGCTGCCTCACAAAAGTGGGTCAAGGTCTGTGAGACGCGTTAATCACGGCAGGTAAACAAACAGCTCCTCTTCAGCTCTCCTGCTCAGAAATCTATCAGCGGAACTCAAGTTAAACTGTCACAATGTGGACACCAGTAGCCGAGGGGGGGGGGGGAGGCTATTACCCTCCCAACCCCCAACCACATCCACTCCCTCACCCACGTTACAACAGAAGGCAAACACATGCAAAATATATTCAAATGAAACGCAGGAAATGAAAAAAAAACATTATGACTGCAGAGAAGTTTAGAACGTAATATAGTCAGCAATGAGACTTTTATGTAATAGATCAAAACACAGTCTGGTTTATAACTCAATTTTCGTTGGGTATTATTTTTCTTCGTCCTTCCGTCTCACGTGCCTTAAATGTGTCATCACAGTTTGTCCCTCAGTCTTGTTAGCTTAAGTCTGTACTGTTTTCGTGTCTGTAATACAAGCGACAAGTACAATACCTTAGAAAGACATTCTGGCCTCGTCACATCTGATTTACGAATAAGTTCGTCTTATCTGTTCATGAAATGATACTAGAGGCGTATTTTCTGGCGTATTTACCGTTTACATCGATCGACATTGTATTTCGTAAACCCATGAGTGCTTGTGCGTAAATTCGTTATTTCGTACGATGGTTCTACATATCCTCCGTGATTTCGTAAAATGGGCGTTGGGCGGCAGTCACCCTGATCGTATCACTCGTAAACCTGTATGGCAGCGAATTAAATTCCGCCCGTTATGCCCCCAGCCAACTGCCACACGTTGTCATAATGGAGGGTTATGGGTGGCATTTGTTAAGGGCTAGGGTTGCGTGGGCCAGCTTGGACGGGCACACAGGGGAGGTTTCCCAGAGAGAGAGAGAGGGGCCGGGTACAAGGGGCTCCTCTCAGGGGTTAAGGAACCAGCCAGGCTGAACACCGGGGGCCCCTGGTAGAAGCACATCACCTCATATAAAGCACAGAGCAGGTATTACCATCAAGATACGATGGGAAATGAAATATTTTCGTATCTCCATTTCAGGAGACGTATTTCGCAAAGTCGAATTTTCGTCCCTTTGAAATTCATCTCAAGAGGTTCAAAAACCTCGTCAGTCTGACCTTTGATAACATCGGAACCCTCGTCAGGATGAACTTTTATTTCATAGAATCAGAACTTACATTCAGTTGACCACTGATTAATTCCAAAAAATTGGAACTTTCAACCAGGTCATTTTTACCTTCCAGAATGGGAGCTTTCTTTTCGCTCCCCTAATACCTTACAGAGACGAAAACTTAACCCATGTTAAACTTTACGAGTGAACAGCGGGAGTAGAAGCAGCTATAGCTGGAGCAGCAAGAGCAGCTGGAGCAGCAGGAGCAACAGCAGCAGCAGAAGGAACAGCAGCACCACCACGCCAGCCTCTGACTACGTCTATATACACTGACATGGCCTCAGGTCAGGCGCCACTGTCACTGAACAAACATGGAAAGGCAAACAAAAGGTACAATATTTCACTAGGAGGAGGAGGAGGAGGAGGAGGAGGAGGAGGAGGAGGAGGTGGAGCAGGAGCAGGAGGTGGCGGTCGACCCTCTCCTCAACACCAGACGAACATTCACATACGGTACTTGTAAGTATGTATGTATTGACCCCAGCGTCTCCCTCTCCCAGCGATGGTAACAACGAGCGAACGAGGTAAGACAAGATATGATGATCCCTCTTTTATTGTCAGGTGTTTGAGCGACATACCAACCTTGATGTGGATCCACCGCCAACCTTACCTAGCCTGCTATTCCAAGAGAATACTTTGCGTATCACTTTCGTGCAGGCGAGCATGTGTAATTGTTTGTTTGCTTGTGTGTGTGTGTGTGTGTGTTTGTGTGTTTGTGTGTGTGTGTGTGTGTGTGTGTTTCCAACTGTGTACTTGTGCACGTGCATTGCATATACGTGTACAGAGAGAGAGAGAGAGAGAGAGAGAGAGAGAGAGAGAGAGAGAGAGAGAGAGAATCACAACACAGATCGCCGTTTCTCCCACACCCACGGGTCATGCTGTGCGCATCACCTGAGGCTGGAGGTACCGTGTCATATGTACCGTCATGACCCCACATTAATTTCTGTCTTGATCCACAAAACACATCCACGAAAGTAACGAATGACGTCAACATCTGGTCAAGAAGAGTATGATAAAGAATTTCGTATCGTTCTTCCTGAATGACTGTAATCTACACACAGGTTATATTGGCATCTCTATTTCAGGAGGTATTGGCTTCAGCTAATTCCGTAAGTCCTATTATCCATTCTAAACATAGCAAGCATGTGAAAAGGAAATCTCTACAGAAAAGGGAGTGTAACTCCCTAAAGAATATATATATATATATATATATATATATATATATATATATATATATATATATATATATATATATATATATATAATTTTTATGTTAGGTGAGATGGCACGGGCATCAACACCATCATATCAACGCTACATACACCTCACCCACCAACCCCTAGTGGGTGGATGAACAGCTGAGCTGACTGTGGACCGACCGCCACAAAACCATACCTCTGTCACGCTCCTGAATCAGACGCGTACGTTCTCCGGTCATGCTGGAGGGTGAGGAGATTAATGCTATCAACGAAGACAAACAAAATCGCCTACAATCAAACTGTCTTTCCGTGAGACACAAACAACCCTCGTGGAACAGGGAACAGCAAAATGTTCAGTATGAAGAGTTCACGCCCAGCTGTTCATCCTTCCTCCCTCTATCCCCCCACCTCCACGTCCTCCCTCTCTCCCTCCCTCCTCCACGTCTAAATGCGAACCACCAGCCTGTGCGACATAAACAGCGCCTCCGGCAGTTCCCAGCGGGCTTACACTGTAGAGGTCTAACTGTGTATATCACTCTGACGAAGACTGTATCTTGTCGTGCTGTTGTGGCTGAGCGATTCATGTTTGACCCACAACAACCTCAGCTGAGGCTGTAAGATGAGCTTAAGGCTTTAGGGAAGGGTGAGGAGGGAATGTTGATGTCATCGGGATTAATTTCCCCAGGGAGGCACGAGAGTTTAGGGTGCTGGTACACCCCGCGTGCTGTGATTGAGGCTGTGTGGCGAGTGTGTGTGTGTGTGTGTGTGTGTGTGAGAGAGGGAGGTGGGGAGTGGCTGGACGCCTCCACCTTCCTCATGTACCTAGTCGAACATGACACGAGTTCGTTTGTGCATATGACAAACACATTTCCAAAACAATATCTATCATGAAACCTGCTATAAACTATATAGTAAACAACATTTTTACGACTATTTTGTTATACTCTGATAAACCTATTCTGTCATAAGTATATTTCAACGTTAAATGAAAAGCGTAGGAGTCCACGTGGAGCTTGGTGTAATATGCATAGTGAGGAACACGGTCTGGCATGGCGGCCGGATATGATGGCATATTTGCGGGCGTAAATCGAAGGTGCAGTAGTCTGTGTACAGCTAGATGTGATCATAGTACGATTATTG